>NW_020229902.1:674002-686502 GCF_003227715.2 Harpegnathos saltator
GCCGGAGACTTTGCTTGTCTCTCGGAGAGCCGAGGAACGAGAACGTTTCGCTTCGATCAGCGAGCTCCTGCGGACCGGCGCTCCTGCGCGGAGAATCGTAATTCGTGGTTCGCTCGCGAGCAGTCGTCTCCTGTCGCGCGCCGTGTCTGATCCCGAGCCCTTATCGGCGAGAAAGAGAGAGAGAGAGAGAGAGAGAGAGAGAGAGAGAGAGAGAGAGAGAGAGAGAGAGAAGGCGAAATTTTCCACCGGCTACTCGCCGCATGAATGACACGAGAAGCGGAGCGGTCGCGAGGTAACGCTTGCTCGCGTAGGAGACCTCCGGCGATGAAACGGAGCAGGGGAGTATGAGGACACGCGAAGAATTCCGCGAGAGAGCAACTCTTCTGTTCCCCCGGAGCGCGAATGCAACAAGTCTCAAGACCGACGCGAGCTTGCACGACTTTTCCCATGATGGATGCTCGACCTGAATAAAACAATTCCTGCTAGAGTTTATTTCTGCGTTAGGCAGAGAATAGGGTTTACAACGGGGGTGAGAGAGGACTTAACCGGTTGAATCTACTTACGTGGCTCCCTTGAGACGCGAATAAAATTATAGATCGCTCGAATTAACCCCTTGACTGTGGGTGACGCGTATACGCGCATCGAAGAGAAAGAAAATAGTAAAGCTATTGTTATTTGCGCACAAGTGGGTATCTATACGATTTTGAGGTCGCTGCGAATTTCAATGATATCAAAGCTCAAAATAGCGGATCTAATGTGGAGTGTAAAAATTTGGAAAATAATCAGATTTTCATGAAAGTGGGTACCTATACGCTGAGAAAAAATTGTATTAAGATTAAACAAATATTTGTACGAATACGACTGTGAATACATTTACTTAAATTAAGCAATTATTTTGTAAAATTCAAGAAAAAAGTTCACATTCAGAACCTCTATATTTCATTTGAGAAATTAGTCGCTTAATTTGAATAAATGTATTCACAGTCGTATTCAAACAAATATTTGTTTATTTAATTTTAATACAATTTTTTCTCAGTATAGGTTTCTGGCTTCCATTTTTATATCTTTCTTTTGCTTCCATAGTTTTTAATTTTTCGGGGGTTTTAATAATATCTAATTTTTTTCCTTTTTATAATTTATAATTCTTTTTTGTCTTTATAATTTATAATTTTTTTGTTTTTACAATTTTGAAATTTTGATGTCACGGGGTTAACGGGGCACAGTGAGCGAAGCGAATGCTGCGATTGCTGCGAAGGAAACAGAACCTCCCTGACTCGCGGAGCCTCGAACTTGGTTCATGCGAGCCAGAAATTCTGTCTCTCCCTTCGAACGAGGTGCATTCGTCTCGTTTATTGTCACGCTTATTTCAACGAATCTCTTTTTCCACGTGCATCGTGGAAGTCGAAGAAACTGCTGCAAGAATATACGCTTAAACATCACTCGCGCGCGCGCGCTACTTGTAGTGTATGACAAGGAAGTCTCAGTAAAAAGCGGCTCGCCTTGAATCGCCTCTGTGCGATCGCAATCTTCTATATATTCTATATATTCTATATATTCTCCATTCGGTGTCTCACCGTCCGCGTGACGACAAGATGGAGTGTTTCTTCATTGAATTCTGAGGCGAGGTCTCGCTGAAACTTTGAAAGGCGATTCCCCTCGACGATTAGGGACAATGACGCAAATGTAAATATATCCCTTATCATAAGAATGCTGGCAATCCGAGATAAGGGCTTCCCGACGTCGAAGTGGCAAGCACGCTAGAGGTAGAAATTCTTTTAAAATGGTAATGGTAGCGATTACGCAGGTAAACATGGGAAAGTTCATAGGTGAGACGCAAATCAATCATTCATGAGACTGACTTGAGATATGATATCGTGTTCTATATTATGAACTCGAGCCCTCTTGCTCCTCAGAATATCTCTCTCTCTCTCTCTCTCTCTCTCTCTGAATAATATTATTTGCATCATAAACTTCATTGCGTGTCACACGGAATACATCAACGCGCACGCGAGGAAATGTCATGCGCTCGCAAGATGCCAATAGACGCCGCTTAGCGCGCGTCCAGTAATCCTCGTTAGTGTCTCGACTTGAGACTTCCGTTATGCAATCGGACCGTAATTCATCGAGCACATTCTCGTGCCATAAGGCGGGTGATAAGGGGATTCCATTACTGCGTCGTCGATAACGCGATGCTCGCATGCATAATCGCGCGTCTCGTCGTCGTCGTCGTCGTCGCGGCGTTCGCAATTTGCATGTCGTCTTTCCATCTTCCTCTCGGCTTACGTAAGCCGCGGTGTCCGCGCCGCGGCAAAAGTAATAACAATGTGCGTGAACTGTGGCACAAAGGGGCGGCGAACGCGCTGTTATACTCAGCTACGTAATTTATACGGTGCGCTACAAATTGCACGCTCACGTCGCGACGCAAAAGAGAGAAGGCCACCGACGCGGTCGTTATCGGCGGTTTCATTGGAAATTTGCTCGGCATTCAGCTAGCACGATTCATTACTAACGGCCGATGCAAATCACCCTCGCGCGGTTTACAAGTGGAAACCGACGCAATCCGCTTTTCCAGCGCGAGGATGCAAGAGCGTTTTGACGAAATTGGCCTTTGGCGTGGTGACTTTTTTTTTTTCTTTCTTTCACTACAAGCTTGCTCGTTGGCTCCGTTTTTATTTCGCAACAATGCATCGCATGTGATTAAAATCTCTAATCAGGATATTTTCCGGCCTGCAAAGAGAGATATTTCGATCTCTCTCTCTCTCTCTCTCTCTCTCTCACAGACTCGGAGATTCGAATTAGCTCCTGAAGATTCGAAGATCACGCGGTCGAGTTCGGATTAGAGATGTGCGAGTCAAGAATTTTTATATCGAATCGAATCTCATTTTTTAAATTCGAATTCGAATCGAATCGAATCTATGAAATTTCACTCGAATTCGAATCGAATGAAATCGAATCGAATCATTAGAAAATTTAACAAGACTATTAAACATGCAAATAATGACGGAAGATTTTAATATGAAAGGGAATATTGATATTGTAATATCTTAGAGTAAAATATATATTTAAATAATTAAAGTAATTTATAATTAAGTTATTAATTATAAGTTGAGTTAATTATAAGTTACGGGTTCCGTAACATACAGGCCCAGATGGCCCGTTTTTTAGCTGGTGCACGCTACACGATAATGTATTTGATTCCTATTCGAATTATTCGGACTCGAATCATAGGGATTCGGAGTCGATTCGATTCGAATTCGAATAGTTCGCACATCTCTAGTTCGAATCTTCCTCGTTCGGCACGCTTGATTTTGTGCTTGTATCTTTTGTATGAGAAAAATGTACATCTAGCACATTCTCCTATTTTCATCGTTTTATTTATACAGAACGGATCTTCGTTTGATCGTCTATTCTCGTTATGACGTCATCTCGCTCTCTCTCTCTCTCTCTCTCTCTCGCCCCGTTGCTGTTATTTCGCGCGAGCGATTGGCGCACTTCGCGTTGGCCGCGACGGCGATCGGTCGAAGGTTAAATCGCTTAAAGGGTGGAATTTTTTTAAAAGGAGTGACACGATCCATACGACGCTCATTTGCGGTCCTCGGCTTCTCGAAGCGAGAGACCCTCGGGAGATTAACGGTTAAAAGAGCCGGCGATTGTGCGCGTGTAAAAGTGTAGTGAAGAGTAGCGGGCGCGCACGTGCGGACCCGCGCGGAGAGACACGCGGAAACCGTCTCGAAATATAAATACATCTCCTATCGGTGCCGATTCGTACATATAATAGTAGTAGGTCGCACAGAGAAAATTTCCCCGTTGACGTTTGCTCGCGAGGTAGGCAGGTGGCCAACCTTGGCTTCCTCTGAGAAAACTCCGGTATTTATTTCGCGCCTCTGACAGTAATAATAGCGTACAAAATATGTATCTCTCTCTCTCTCTCTCTCTCTCTCCTCTCTCTCTCTCTCTCTCTCTCTCTCTCTGCCCCTGTCGAGCTGTTGGTGCGACGCCACGACGGATCAGCTCTCATATTGTATGTTTCCTTTTTATTGTCGACTATCCTGTCGAGCTGCTAAATCGTCGACAGCACCGCGCATTGCACGCAATAGAACTTTCGGTGCGACACATAGCAGCATCCGCGTTACACTTCTCGCGCTATTGTCTGCTCGCTGAAACGCGTCTCGCGGCTCGACCGCCGTCTCTGCTGCAACGTGTCTGTTTACTCGACATTGACTCCGCTCAAATTCTTAGCGCTCCTCCATTTCTGATACCGAATTCATACCATTATCATCGGGAGCGACCGAATGTTTCGTCAGCATTTTTCCAAAATTCTATCCCTCCGCATTGACTGTAACACATACACACACACACACACACACATCTAAGTTTATCAAACACCGGTATCTCCTCAACGTGTGGAAATTCGAATGTAATCCTAGTAAACACTGAGAAAAAATTGTATTAAAATTAAACAAATATTTGTTCGAATAAATTTATTCAAATTAAGCGACTAATTTCTAAACTGAAACACAGAGGTCCTCCGAATGTAAACATTTTTCTTGAATTGTAGAAAATCATTGCTTAATTTAAGTAAGTGTATATTCACAGTCGTACTCGAACAAACGTTTGTTTGATTTTGATACAATTTTTTCTCAGTGTAACATCCGATATCGAAGAAGTTGAAACGCAGATAGAGAAGTACTACATAACAGTTGAAATATCCTTGGCAACTTGGTCTGACAAAATACGTCCGTCGTGTGACAATCTTCTGCATCAAACGCGAAAATTCGGCCGACCTTTCCCCGCGGTGGTGCACGCGTTATTATTACGCGGTTATGCAAACCACCCGCCGTCCCGTCTGCTGCTAAATCCCGATCTTGCTCAAAGGCGCTCGCGATCGACCTCGGCGAAACGGCGTCGTGACCACGCGCTTCTTCTGGGTTTCATTCACCCTCGAGGAGAGTTGCGCTCCTTCCGTCGTCGAGGCGCCTGAACGCGGGCGCCGCACTTGAGCCAGCCGTTATCCATGTTGCGGTGCATTAATAGTCGCGCGACGACGAGCTATCGTCCTTCTCTCTCTCTCTCTCTCTCTCTCTCTCTCTCTCTCTCTCTCTCTCTCTCTCTCTCTCTCTCTCTCTCTCTCTCTCTCTCTCTCTCTCTCTCTCTCTCTCTCTCTCTCTCGCTCGCTCTCGGTTGAAGAGGGCTGCAGGGCCGCCCCGGTTCAAGAGGAAGATTATTTTCTTTCGGACGGACCTTGGCTGGGCGCAACGACGCCACCGCCGTCCAGACATTGCTCGTCGCCCGTACAAAATGCATCGCTCTTGCCAATACCGCCAATTATACAGGTCGCTACTAAAATATCTCAAAGAGTGACAAAGAGGCGGGACTTTGTGCTCTGTGATGTCGGTTTTTTTTTTTTTTTTTTTTTTGTGAGAATTGGATCGGAGAATTGGAGCGGTTGTATTGAAATTATTTTAATTTTTTTTATCAAATTTCTCTCAATATACGAGAGTCACGAGGACGCTTCTTCTCAAGATTTTTGATAATGTTTTATTTTATTTTTCGTCATATTTTTCTCCGACAACCCCAGAGGGACAACGAAGATAAGTAGCTGAAAATAATTAATAGAACGAATCGATAGAAATGCAATTAATGAGATAAAACGAGTGGGTCTCAGTTTTCACTGAGAATCAAAAAGTAGAAGTTGATATAATCCGGTTAGGCTTGCTTGCACGCGACTCGAGAGTTATCATTTATCTTGTCGCTTATTGGCTTGCCCCTTGATTACGAGTTGTAATCGCTGTTGCGATCGAGACGTTTTCGCCGAGGAACGGCAAAGACGTGAATTGCGTCGAGAGAAACTTTCTAGCGCTGCAGAAACGCACGGTATATACATGCGTCGATGATTTATACTGTCGATGTACGAAACGTCGCGCTTTGACAAGATCGCAGCGTCCAAAATTTACACACCGCGAAGGCGCTTAGCTATTTCGGCGATGAAGAATCGTCGCGAGACAACGAGAGCTGGCGCGTTGCTCGCGATAGTTTATACAGCCGGTAACAATTATGCCTCATTAATCGCCCGAGAGTGAGATTAATCGACGTCTCGACGAATTGAGAGAGAGAGAGAGAGAGAGAGTGGCTTAAGTCACGAGATCCATAATACTTGACCATACACTTGAATTCGCCGATTCGTCGTGACAAGACAATTCTGCTGTGTCTTCCGGCAAATCGCAACCTAACGAAAAGTTCGAGGTCGACTTGTCTTCTCGGTCAAAAAACTCGCCAAAAATCTCACAGTTCGATCGGCTATTTTACGTTTCGATGAAGCGTCATTTTTCACATGAGCGCGCCTCTGTACGAGTGTAAAACCAAGTGATTCAGATGGATATTAGATAATTAGAATCGCTAATAGTGAGTGAATGACGAATGAGATTGACGCCTCCTGACGTTTCCGTATTAATTCCGCTCGTATCGAATGCGTGAATAATTCGCGAAGAATTGTCGAGCGCTCGCGCGAGAGAAATTTTAGAAGATTAGCGACGAGAGGAGTCTCTCTCTCTCTCTCTCTCTCTCTCCTTCTCTCGTGCGTTTACAGGCAAGAGAGGACAAGAAGACGATGCAGATGAGGAACCTACCGACGACGGGTCGGCACACACTCTGGCGTCTCGACGCCCGAAATAAACTCACCGCATTCTGCTTCTCTCTCTCTCTCTCTCTCTCCTTCTCTTTCATCCCTCGCCTCCACCTTCATCTTCTAATGTAAGACTCAGATGGCTATAGCTATACTCTTCGCCGCTGTCATCCTCGTTTACGAGAGAGTAGGAGCGTACATGCCGGCGGTTCCGCCTGGGAGGCAGGAAGCGTCTAAAAAAAAAAAGAAGAGAATGTGAGGGAAGAGAGAGAGGGGGAGAGGGGGAGAACGAGAGGGAGAGAGAATCGCGCCGCAATAACGTCGCCGTTTCGAAACGATTTGGGAATCGTTCACCCGTCTGCCAGGATGAAATTAACACGGAATTCTCGACGTCCGAAAAGTCTGCACTTCAACTCCAACTCTAAAATCGTCTTTGATGTTCAACGTATATCTGAAAAAGCATATTATATACAAAACAATTGTACAACATATAGCGGAACATGAGATCTCATGAGATAAGATTAACAGATTGCCTCTTATCGAAAGATTACCTCTTATCGATCAGATTAATACTCGTTTAGTCAAACTTATGGATTCTAGTCTCGTTCATCGTCTTATCGTCTCTGCGTATTTTCTCGGCACAACACGTTACCTATATCTTATATCTTGTTATTGTATATTGTTTGCTATTACGTGTAGCATTCTAGCTCTCTCTTCCCTCCCTCTCCCTCGCAACTTTTGTAATTTTGAAAGATCAAAGTATAAGATAAAAGTAAAGCCTCTTATCCCTTTGTTTTACTACAACATTAAAATGCGTCATTTGTTTTTTTCTCATTTCAGATTGACACAGACAAGATGGTCGTCGGAGAACCAAGTATACACAATATAATGGGGGGGATGGAGAGCACGGGTGGTGTGCGTCTTCATAATCACAAGCGAAAGTTGAAGCAGAGGTACGTAAATTAATGCCAAGTCTAGGAATTACGTAATCCGTTTTTCTACTGCTAAAGAAGATGCTTTCGTGCGGCTTCGGAAGAAAGATTATATCGCGACAAGTCCCAGCCACACCGAAGTCTCACGCGAAGAGAGCGTGTCTGAAATAACCGGGGGCTAATTTCCAAATGACATTGTAAATTTGCAGGTTTGACATAATAAAAAAGCTAGGACAGGGCACTTACGGGAAGGTCCAATTAGGAATAAACAAGGAGACCGGCCAGGAGGTGGCGATTAAGACGATTAAGAAATGCAAAATCGAGACGGAGGCGGATCTGATAAGGATACGAAGAGAAATACAGATCATGTCGAGTGTTCAACATCCGAACATCATTCACATCTACGAAGGTGACTTTCGCGCCCCCCATTAAAATTCGAATGATACGAGTGTGAAACTTCTTCTTGTTAGTGTTTAAGTAAGGCGGAGTAATTAGCATTAAATGAGTCGTCGAAATTGACTCTCGTGTCACTCAATAGTTTTCACATACTTAACAAAGTGATGATCGTTACAGTCTTCGAGAACAGAGAAAAGATGGTGCTCGTGATGGAATACGCAGCGGGCGGTGAATTGTACGACTACCTGAGCGAACGCAAGGTTCTGAGCGAGCACGAGGCCCGTAGAATATTCCGGCAGATAGCCACCGCTGTGTTCTACTGCCACAAACACAAGATCTGCCATAGAGACCTGAAGCTTGAGAACATCCTGTTGGACCAAGTCGGAAATGCCAAGATAGCCGACTTTGGTCTTTCGAATGTGTTCGGCGAGCAACGATTGTTGAGCACGTTCTGCGGTAGCCCATTGTACGCTAGTCCGGAAATAGTGAAAGGGACTCCTTATCACGGGCCGGAAGTGGACTGTTGGAGTTTAGGTGTGCTGCTCTACACCCTGGTTTACGGTGCTATGCCCTTCGACGGGTCTAACTTCAAGCGACTAGTCAAACAGATCTCACAGTCCGATTACTTTGAGCCGAAAAAGCCATCCCGTAAGTAAGACGCTCTGTGAATCGGTTTACTTTTCACAAAAGTAGGGTAATTGAAATCAATTACTCGTGATAAAATTAAATTCTGTCTCGTATCTGACACATGAAATGATGGTAGAAATTTATTTCTAGAAAATTTCGGAATTGGCGAGAATTTTTCGCAGAAAAAAATTCTTATCGATTCTGTTTGATTGTGAGACGAGAAGAATGTTTGCTAACACAAACGATGGCGATTATCATTTTAATTCGCTGTATCCTCACTCCAGCTGCTTCACCGCTTATAAAGGAGATGCTCACCGTGTGCCCGGGCAGACGCGCCGACGTCGAAAGAATTTGCACCCATTGGTGGGTGAACGAGGGCTATGAGCAGAATTGTCTCGACATCGCCGAGGACTTGGCAGCTCAGACACCCGTGCGGCTGGACCTGTTGCTATCCTTGGTGCCGCAGTCGGCTAGCGCCGAGAAACTGCTTGTGGGCGATCAACAGGCGGGCGGAGACGTCGCGAACAACATGTCTTCCGAAACTTTAGTGCCTACGAGGTGTCACTCGGTCGGTAGCTTGATGGAGCTCGATCAGAACAGCTCTGACAGAAGAATTAGGGAACTGTTCGATGAAGAGCCGAGATCTTCTGCGGCCGGGGGAGACGCTAAGAGGAAACTGGAGACGACACCATCGATGGATGAGACGGCCGCGGCGGGCGTGAAGAGGAAAGAGAGGTCCAGACGGAAAGAGAGGTCGGATGAGAGAGAACCCAGAGCGTACAGATCCTCATCGAGGTGAGGTTATTGTCCAGTTACGTGTAATTACTAACGAATTGTTTCCTGATCACTTGTACAACACATTTTCTTATTACGTGTAATTATCTTCCGAACGCTGAACTTCGATTCTAATTAAAGGCGGAAAGCACCGAGAGTTCGTCCGTCATCGAGAAATGTTGTTTCAGACATCATTCGGCCCCGATCCCGAATTCCATATCAGAGGAAGCGATGGAAGTGGAGCCGGCAGCAGGCATCGTGACTGTTCCTACAAGTAAGACTGTCGATTTGGACAGGATCGAAGGTGCGGCAGCTTGTTTAGAGCTGATCGAAGAATCAAAAGAAAGATCGCTGAGTAAGGAAAGATGCCAAACACCGCCGGTGGACGAATACGAGGAGCCGCGCGAGCCGATGTCCGCCGAGAGCGCTCAGCAGATCTACGAGCCTAATCAAAAGGTCAGCAACGTGGAGGACATGTCTCCACAAAAGTATACCAAGTCTCCCAGCAACAGTTTCTATGAGGACGTAGGCGGTAACGCTTCAGAGAGCTCGAGTAATAATAATAATAATAATAATAATAATAATAATAATAATAATAATAAAATAGCGCATGAGACAACGCAGCCCAGCAAGAAATCAGAATCTGCCTTCGAATCAAAAGTGCCAAATGAAAGTGACACGAATAGCGTGAGGAACGAGGCGTACTTGCCACGAGACACGCAACAGCAATCGGAGCCGACGGAGGGAGACTTCAAAAAGCTCAAAGAAAAAGCGCTCTCCTTGGACTCCGAGCTGTCGAACGAGGCGGCGTGTCCGCCCGCCAAACCCGTCGAGAGACGGCGCTCCAAGATATTCGAGACCGCCGAGAAGTTCAATCAGCTGACGTCTACCGCGGACAGCGAGAAACCCAAGAAGATATTTATTCCTGGTGTCAATGTGGGGGGCGCGAAGCGAGCGTTTGAACGGAAAGCTAGCCTGTCGTCCATAACCGCACCTCCGCCCGCGAAAGCGAGCGCGTCCAAAATGATCATCGATGTGCCAACGGAAAAGAAAAGCGAGACGAATGAGAAGCAACAGCAGCAGGCAACGAGTGAACAGACGATGGCAGCAGCTGACGATAAGTCTGATAACAAACGAGACGAGGCGAAGAAACGCGCCGTCGACATCATCACCGGCGCCATCGGCAAGCCCCCGATGCAGAGGAAGCCGATGAACGGCTCGCCGCCGATATCGCCTCAGAGTTCGGACTCGAAGAAGCTTGGATTGAAGATACAGGTGGCGCCGAATGACGTGAGATCAGCCACGGTGTCGGTCTCTACACCGGTCGAGACGAAGTTTGGCTTCGACACGAAATCTTCACCCGCAGCACTCGAGGCAACCGTAAGTGTGTTGTGACTATTAACGTTATTAACGTTGCGAATGCGTACTCGATCGATCTCTCGTCCTGCTTTCGATCATTACTTCTGCTCTTGTTTCTCTTACATCTCCTTTTCCATCTTTCTAACAGATAACTAGCGCGTCCAACACGGCAACTGGCGATAGATCGCAGTTGGAGGAACCCAAAATGTCTAGCAAAATGGAGATAACGTTGAAGAGCGCAACATTACCCAGACGAAAGACGAGCAAAGCCGAGATCACGCTTGCCGGAGCGAAACCGCCTGAAACGGTGGCGTTTAAATCCGAGGTGGAGGCCAAGATCGATGCTTTTCAACCGCAGAAATTGCGCACGCAGAGATCGGAGGTGGCGTTCCCGGTCGCGGCTGCGGTGCCTCAAGCTAACAGAAGTTCTAGTCTAGAACCGGAAAGCCGACCCAAGGCTGCTGCACCACGCGAGAGAATCATCCCTATTCAGGTATGAAGCAACAAATCGCTCGCTTCTGTCCAAAACTGAACGTTTACTTCATGAAGAAACTCATTGTGACTTTCGTAAGCGCAGGTGGAAACTGAACCCGAGCACGTCCTTCAACACTCATCCACCTCGCCACCTAAACCACCCATGTCTCAACGATCGATGTCTCAACGATCGAGCTCTCTATCCCGTCAATCGACGGCCGATTCGGACACTGACAGCGCTCTCGGCTCCACCGTGGGGCCGGAACCGATCAGGAAGAGCCCGCGGGAGTATATTATTCCCATCGCCGTGGAAGGTGGTGGTTACGTGACACCCAGGTCGGGTAGTCTTGAGCCGGAGAGCAAGACCAGTACACCGACAAGCGCGAACCCACCGAGGTCCAGATTCGGCAGGCCGAGGCGAATGAGCTCTCTCCTGTCAGACGCCAGCGAGGACGAGTCTCCGTTCTCTTCGCTGCATAGGTAGACACGATTGCGCCGTATTATTGAGCAAATGAAACACGATTTGTTCTTTATAGGCGCATTAAGTTGCATTCTCTGCGCTTAAAATGAAGCAGGTGTATTTTTGACGCGTATGTCGTGTAACTTTTCGCGAGTGTGACGAAGCAAATGTGGAATTTTTAATATAGAACTTCACCTTTCACGTTTCTGCTCCTGGGGAAAAGTTACACGGTCCTGATGGGAACAAAACAGAAAGCTCTATAAACGAAGCTGTATATATTCAGGCTCTCGGATAGTCAATCCTTACAGATTGTTTTTGGTCATAGGAGCCGCTCAATACGCATCCTCCGACATTGTTATCCTCCTGCGAGAAATTACAATTCACTACCAACGCCTTTGAGCGGCTTTTATTGGCTGAAATCAATTTGTGTATATATATATATATATATATATATATATATATATATATATAGACGGGAGAAAGTGAACCAAAAATTACAAGATAATTGAGAAAACGCAGTTATAAAGTACAGACCTGCGGCAAAGTTGAGCGTTGACTCATTTTTCCAATCCTTTCTCTGGACAGCGAGGACCTGCTGCAAAGGCACATGCACCGGTTGAGGAGCTCGCGACCGTCGAGGCAGCCGTCTGAGCACGCCGACAGCTTGTCGTCAGGCGAGGACGACGACGACGACGGTTTCGAGTTGCTCACCGCTGAGAATCTGTTCTCGACCTTACTGTCCAGAGTGCGCAGTCTTACCCAACGGCTCAATGTCGATGACAATCGACCGGGCGGTTTCCCGAGCAGCAGACTGTTCGGCAGACTCGGCGCACAGCCGTCACAAGCGTTCTGGGGC
>NW_020229902.1:691502-706479 GCF_003227715.2 Harpegnathos saltator
AATAACAGCGTTTTTTTTATTACTTCACATTGTCTTCGCATGCTTTGATATAATGCATATATACATATTGTATTTAATATTATCCACATTGTGCACTACTTCTTGTCTTAAGTCTACTCATTTAACACATTGTGATTTGTAGGAAAGCATTAAGAGTGATGAGATATATACACGCGTGTATAAATATATCGTGTATATATTTATTCTGCGAGACGTGATTCCTTCATTTTTTTTCTTCTCTTTTTTTTCTTTTTATATTATAACTACTACCAATCGCGTACCGTTCTAGATGTATTTGTTACAGTCGGTCTGTGAAGTCTATCGTAACTGTTTTTCCCTCTCGATATGTATAAAACGAATCTCTTGCTTGCATGATCAGTGTTAAATGAGTACACATCTATAATTTTCTGTATTAATATATATATATATATATAAATATATACGTATAGACATATAAATATATTTATACGAAACAGAACACAGTACGTGTATACGATACGATACATGGTATCGTTGATGCACATTTCCAAGGAGCCATTATTTATATAACGTGTGTGATCTCTGTCCTTAAGACTAGTTCGAAATCTTCCACTATTCTAAGTCACCGAAGTCACTTTGCTAGAGCGTAGTAGTCGCGTTCAGTGCTTCTCCTTGGCGACTTGAAAGTGTGCATCGACGCACACGTGCTTAAAGCAGTTAGCACCACATACATGGTCGATATGTGGAGCCATTTACAGAACACTCGGTAACTTGACAAAGCTCTGAAAGGGAGAGAGCGAGGGAGAGAGAGAAAGAGAGTGAGAATGAGCTAATGAGAGAAAGAGAGAGATAAAGAGAGACGTTTCATTTTATTTATTACATTTTTCGACAGATTTTATAAGAAAGATTTATGTATGTAGAAATAAAGGAGTGTAAATACCGACGTGTGGGAGAGTATTCTTGCGCGCACGATTACCCAATGGTAGCAGTTAATCGCCATCGACACGTAGAGAGAGAGAGAGAGAGAGAGAGAGAGAGAGAGAGAGAGAGAGAGAGAGAGAGAGAGAGAGAGAGAGAGAGAGAGAGAGAGAGAAAGAGAGAGAGAGAGATACACACGCACACATGCACGCACGCAGGACACGAATACGCGACATGCATGCGAGAGACGTGCGTAGTAGACTCTGTCTCGATTGCTTTCAGATAAAGTAGAAACACACGAAGACGTAGAAGCAGCGGAGACGGCGCAAGTCAGGAAGGAGACGCAGGAGTCGCTGGAGCAGAGCTTCACTCCGAGCTTGGCACGCAGGCTGAGCAGGCAGTTGATCGAGCAGACCCGGCAGTCGTTGCCGCGCGACAAGTACTATCAGTCGCCTACGAGGGAGACCCTCAGCCTGATGGCGTCGACCGGCGAGGTGGCGAAGCGTCACTCCGCGTCAGCGAGCTCCGATCAGACCGAGTACCGGGGCAGGTCGGTCGATCGCG
The DNA here is from genome assembly GCF_003227715.2 of Harpegnathos saltator. Classification (NCBI taxonomy): domain Eukaryota; kingdom Metazoa; phylum Arthropoda; class Insecta; order Hymenoptera; family Formicidae; genus Harpegnathos; species Harpegnathos saltator. The sequence continues at coordinate 692,964 of NW_020229902.1, forward strand.
GTATCAGACGCGCCAACAGCCTGCTGGAGCCGGCCAAGCAGTTTGAGCGATTCGAACGGCACTCACCGCGCCGAAGCATCAGCCTGTTCGACGATCACGAGGAACACGGACTGTTGCCGCCGTTGCCGCGGCACATCATGACCCTCGGTCGCAAGTACAAGGAGTCGGGCGGAGGAGTCAGTGTGGGTAACGCGCGGCGCGACAACTTCCACGGCTACAGAGCGGCCGCGGACAAGATCCAGGAGGAGCCTCTTGTCCTCGACGAGGCGTCGTACGGCCCGTGCAAAGAGGAGGACACCGACGCCGACAACAACGGCTCCGTGTCGGAGACCACCACGTCGATCTCCATGTGCAACTCGAACGCGAATCTCATGGACACCACCACGACGTCCAGCGTGTCGGCCAAGTCCTGCGAGACCTCGCCTACGGAGTCGTCGTCGAATCTGGGCGATTACGGCAAGTCCTTCTCCACCACGTCCAAGTCCGACGCGGCGTCGCGCAGCTTCGAGACTCGACTCTTGGCCGCGGAGAACCTCATCAAGGAGTCCAAGCTGAAGAACCTCACGCCGCAGCGGTTCAATCCGAACCTCATCTCCCATTACAAGGACACGGACAAATGCGACAAGGAGGCGCTCATCACCAACAATAACAACAACAACAACAACAACAACAGCAGCAGCAGCACCGGCGCTACCACCAGCGCCACGGCCTCCTCCGCCACGGAGCAGTCGGCCAATTCTGTCGCGTCCAAGAGGCGCAGCTGCATCCCAAGTCTGCGACTACGTTCGGGCTCGTTGACTAGGGAATCCAGCGTCAGCTCGGACCGCAGAAAGTCCTTCGCAGGCTCGCCGGACGCGCTGGTCAGCGTCAGTCGGGAGCGGTCGATACTCAGCAAGTTCTTCAGAGGCGGCGGCGGCGGTGGCAACAATAACAACAAAGATGAGCCGAAGGACAACAAGAGCCAGAAGCAGCCGAAGCAGCATCGCATTTCGCGCTTTTTGCGGCCAGACTTCTTCGACACGCCGCGAGAGGAAAGCCAGTACGTGAAGGAGAAGGAGGCGCAGAAAGCGGCGGAGAACGAGCGGCGCAAGTCGAGGTTCATGAGACGGAAGAGCGAGAGCAAAGACCGCAAAGAGGAGGAGCGCAAGGACGAGAGGATCTGCAAGGAACAGAAGGACGAGATAAACACGCTGCAGAAGGGCAAGTCGCTGGAAGCGACCGCCTCGTCGGAGGATAGATCTCAGAACGAGGACAAGGAGCGAGTGAAGATCGAGCGTCAGGGTAGCGGCTCCAAGAGCAGCTTCTTACACCTGCTGGAGAGAAAGCTGGAGCGGCTGCGCTCGAGCGACGAGACCACGACGAAGCAGCCGACGATGAATGGCGACGCCGTTCCGGTGGCAATCGGCGAGCGAAAAGAACGTAGACTGCGTGAGAATTCCGCACCACCGGTCGAGTGTCCGTCGCCGACCGAGCCGGCGAACTGCGGCCTGTTGAAGCGAGCGTTGAGCGTGGAGGATCTGCCGTTGAGCAAAGACAAGGTGAAAAGCACGTCCAAGACGGGCGGACGGGTGACGTCGGTGTTGGGCATCTTCAAGAGCGGGGACGCAAAACTGAATGCGAACAGCCGTGTTCAGAGCACGATCGTGAGCAAGCTGAAGAGAAGTCCGCCCAAGTGTGCGAAGACCGAGCTGGAAGAAGACGCTGTCGCGACGACCAAGATACCGACGACTAAATTCGCCGGTAAATTGACGAAGAGCAAGGCGCCGGAGAGCGGCAAGAAGTCGCCGGAAAAGATCGCGAGTGAGTACAAAAGGTCGCCGCCCAAGGAGAAGTCGAAGGAGTCGATTTCTAAGGAGAAGAAGTCCACCGTGGAGAAGCAAACGAAGGAGATGAAGAGAGCGCCGGAGAAAATGGCGCAATCAGACTCATCGGTGGAGAAGATGAAGGCGCTGGAGAAGGCGGAGCCGCCGAGGAAGTTATCCGGCGAGTCGGAGTATCCGCAGAGGGACAACAAGCACGCAGCAGAGTCCGTCATGAGCGGTGAAGATAAGAAATTGTTGAAGACCAAGAAGAACATCAGTTCCCTGAGCAAGAATGAATCGGTCACGAAAATCGACAGGGGCGACGACGCAGACAAGAAGACGAAGAAGCCGGCGAAGCCGAAGGAAGCCGCGGACAAGGATGAGATCAACGGCACCAAGAAGAAAAAGATCGTGCGCGTCGTGAGGAAGGTCGTGAAGAAGTCGTCCGACAGCTCCGAGAGCAAGTCCGATGAGAAGGAGAAAACGTCGTCGAGGCCGTCGTTGTTGAGGAAGAAAATTATCACGACGAAGAAGGAAAAAAGCCCCGAAGTCGGGAACCCAGTCCCAGTCCAGAGTTCGACTAACAGAGGCAACAATGTCGATAATCAGACTTCGCCCGTGAAATCCCCCTCGAGGCAGGCGAACCTCGAACCGTCTTCGGACGTTCTTCAGTCGCGAGAAACCTCGTCCGCGAGACTACCCGTCGACTACTCCGTGCAAAACACGAATTCAGTGCCCAAAAGCGATACCCTGACGAGCCACACTGCAGCGAGCAAGTCCAGTGCAAGGATGACGGCCGTCGATAGCTCGCAGACGAATTCCGTTCTCCAGAACGTGTCGAGCTCCGCGTCGTCGGCTCAGAGCTCCTCCGGTCCGGTGGCTCGCAATGCTTCGAACTCCAACGTCAGCCAGACCAGAATCTCGGAACAGAGTCGACCGAACCGGGCGAGTCTGAAGCTCGACTTGTCCAAGATACCGCAGCACACGTTCAGACACACGACTCCCAAGAGAGACTCGCCCAAGTCCGACTCGCCCAGGGCGAGCTCGAGTGTCTGCGTTGAGTCACCCAAGACGGACGCTCCTGCCTGCGAAGCAGATGCCGATAAGCTGCTGGAGTGCTTGTCGAAGATGACGTATCACGCCAACATCACCGGCAACAAGATCGTCATCGACAAGCCTCTGCGAGCGAAGGACGTGGCCGAGCTGAAGCGAGAAGTCACCGAGTGCGCCCGGATCATCGAAAATCACATTGAGTCGCGAAATGACCGCAGCAGCCCGCAGCAGCCCGTTGTCGAGCCGATCGTCGCCGAGAGTACGCAGAACAAGGACATCGAGAAGACTCTGCCGCGAGAGATCTTCCCGGCGGATCCGTCCAGGGAGGTCAACGAGACGGACAACGTGGCGAAAGACCCGGTGGAGGACAGCATCAGCGAGATGTTCTCGCCCGAGGAGCCCGAGAGCTTCGACTCCTGGTCGATCTGCTCGGCCGACCTGAATCACAATCGCAGCGACCTGCACTCGCCTACCTCGCCCTCGTACTCTTTGCTCGCGCGTGGCGACAGCTCGGAGTCTGTTATAGACCGGATACGCAGACGCAGCTTCTACTCGAGGTTCAACGACCGGAAGAGACCGTCCTTGACGGCGCCACCGCCTGGGGTGAGCAGCGTGACTCTACCCAGAAGGTCAAGCTTCAACAGCTCCAGAGAGTGGGCGCGCAGTAGATTGTACAGCTACGGAGTCCCCAGGACGAGGTAAGGATCCCCAGGATCAAGCGCGCGCGGACTTTCTCAACGATGCCATCTCTGTATTTTTGAGAATAAGAATTGTTGCTGACGATAATTACTATTTCCAAATGAATCATTAATTATTATACAATAGTAATTGATAATTCCGTATATCAATGAGATAAGAATTATATATAATTATGTTTTACATTAATAATAATTGATAATTATAGAAATCCCACATATCAAATTATTTATCATAAAATAGTAATTATTATTGTTTTCTAAGATAAATTAATATTTCTATATAGTGACATATATTGTTCACTGTTCTGTATACAATAATTATTCCTAAGAATGCAGAAATGAGAATCAGATGATTATTCGTTGATGTATCCGTCGTGTGTCAAGATAGAATAGGCGCAGCCTTCCAGGAATTAAATGAAGACTATATATTTAAATTAACACAGAAATATACATGAGTGTTCACACAGAAATTATCGAGAATTTTTAAAAAGCATAAAGATTTAGCTTATTTTGCAACAGGTACAAAACACAAATTTCCCACATTCCTCAGCCCCTCTTCTTGAATCTTTCATCTTTTTCGCAGAGCGGACAAGAGTTACGGTTTGTACGGCGACGATATGAAGTCTCCGGTCGACCGGGAGAGATACAGCGACTCCTTGAACGCGTCGTCGTCGTCGTACGATCATCACAGTCCGGAGGCGCGGTCCATCTTCGATCATTACGGCAGCTTGCCGTCTTCCTCGCACGATTCCCTGAGAAAATACGTGAGGTCGCCGACGTTGGACCTCGCAACTGCCCGCGCCAAGTATCATAGCACGGACATCATCACCGACAACGACATCGTGAACTCATACAAGAGTCCCTTGTCGAGATCCTCTCTCAACGATGCCGTCGCGGACTCCTACCGCAGCAGGAGCATCTCGGCGACCTTGCCGAGGAGGAAGTACGGCTCGACCGTCGGCAGTCTGGCGCCGAAGAGCGTGGAGTATTACGAGGAGATCTTGTCGCCGAGCAACCCCGACTACCTGTCGCCACGCGACATCTGCAGGTCGCCGCTGCTGGACGGCTACCTGAGCAGGTATGAGAATGGATACCATCACAACGGCAATCTGGACCTGCCGCAGTACAGTACAGACAAGCAGAGGTCTTACACGGATAAGATGGCGGATGTGGAAGTCGGTGAAGGGAACGACAGATCGCTCGGTGAGCAGAAAAGGTACGAGTGAAGGCCGAGCGTAGTAAAAGTTACGCAGGAGAAAGGAAGAATTTCTCTGAGACATTCTCTGAGCGTAAGTCTTCGCGGATCCGCAAACACTGCAGCCTTGTGATTCTTTCAGAAACATGAAGCAACGTCTCAGCGAAGCGAGGGATATGTCTTCGACGACCACGGATGTCTTACCAAACCTGTCTGTCGCCGAACAGAAGCAATACCTCTCGGACGGAAAGTAATTTAGGGATGTAAGGACATTTTACCGAATGCGTCTTATTACTGTAGTAATTTTATCATACGGATATATCGCGTCCGAGTGTCTCGCGTTATCGCGTTATCACGGCGATAATCATTGGCGACGGCAATTGATGAAGGATGGAGCGAGGAGGATCGTGTTCAACAGCTCTGAAACATATCGCTACCATCGAGATATATACACCTTGACACTTTCGGGTTTCGGGACTATTGTTTTAGGTGTGTGTGTAGTCCTAATCCTTTCCGAACCGGCGATTCTAGTCCGAAATCATCTGCTACGTCTCGTGTGAGACGTTTCTTCGCTTGGAACGCGGAATTAAATTATTACCTTTTCGTCGTCCCGCGTCGGAAAAGATTAGAGCCGAGAGAAATGCGGAAGAAAATGTCTCGTTGATTGTGTGAGATTTTTCATTCTGGAATTTCTTCGTATCTCGTCGGTAACGAAAGACGATCCGAATATCGAAGCGACACGCGCGCGTCTTCTCTCCGTATCTGAGAGAATTGAGAATCTCTGGCTCCAATATTTATAGAGATATAAATATACAAGTCGGCAGAGCTAACTAGCGGAAGAGTAACGTCGGGAGCTTCGTCTCGCTCAGTGCTGCAATACAGATACGTAGTTGGAGCTACGAGGTATCCGTTTTAATCTCACGTTTGACGTCACTCACTTGGTCGGCCTAACTCGCGTTCGAAAGTGTCCACTGCTGTAATGAATTTAAATCGTGTGCACGTAGGCTGTTTTCGTTTTTCTTCAAGGAATCAAAAGGAAAAAAAACAAATATATATATATATATATATATATATACACTCAACGGCTCGTCAGCCCGCATCTATTGCCATAATTGTGTTCACAGTATTGTGTCACGAATGAAAATGATCATTAGATTTCTAGTGGAGCTCTGTAAGTAAGCGAATCTTCCAAGGCAGGTCTTCCGCATCGTGAGCGAAGTGAATCGTCTCGACAGCGTGCTGGTCGATGACAAGCAACGACGATCAACGAATCGTGTTTGGAGCAGCGTGACGCTTTAGGGCGCAATGCCAGACTTTAGTAGAGAAGAAACAGCAACAGGCGCTTTAGTTCCTTGTATTACTACTACTATTACTACTATTACTACTACTCTATTACACTACTACTGCTACACCATTACCACCACCACTACTACTACACGAGTATCGCCTTATATATTTATGAGAGCAATTTCTGGTCGGATCGATTGGGGAGACTACGAGAAAGAAAGTAGAGAAGAAACGAACGGGGAAGGAAAAAAAATGAAACAACGATGTTACCGGCCTGGGAAACCTCTGACTGATCGGCCACGGTCTTCCGCTTGTTATGTATGTGTTTTCTATTGATATACATATTTTAAAATAAATATCAATACTTCAAATGGAACCCGCACCGCATGGTGCCGCTGCTGCACTCTTCACTCGTTTAACGCGAGCGTTCTTCAAGTACTTGACGATGTTGAATGACGAGCGTGAGAGGCTTGAACTTTGTCGTCCAGGTGTTCAAGTTCCCTCTTTTGTTTCCGTCTTCGCGCTTCCGATGTCGAGAGAGTCGAGCCCAGCTCGCACGTTATCCGTAGGATCGCCGCCGTAGCGTCCGAGTTATTCATGGATCCCTTCAAGTTACGCGTGTACACCGAAAGATTCGAGAAAGAGAACAGGTTGATAAGCGTGCGGGAGGTATTCGTGCCCAGCCTGCGAACGAAACCGTTGACCGGCAAATTTTACGCGAAACACGACGTGCTCTCGCCGGCGGACGTCAAACAGAACGACGTCGACTTGGTTAAACGTGAAATGGAGAAGACGCCCAAGGACGTCTATTCGTTCAGACCACCGGCAGCGAACATGGAGTACGCGCCTTTGCGCGAGACGAGTAAGTGCAAATAAGAGAATTCGTCCTTCTCAAGGTAGATCCTTCGCAGGTACGGCTGGTTCAACGTACCGTTAGTACCCCTCTCGAAGGACCCGAGATTGCGTTTCCCGAGACGGCAGGTGGACTTTATCGCGGTCGAGGTCTCACGTCGGAGGCAGTACGGAGGTCTACCGGAGGAGAAATTCACGGGCGTGCCGTTCAAGACGTGAATCACCCGGGAATCACAATCGCGAAAATATCAATATGAGACGGAATAACATCCGCTCTCTCTCTCTCTCTTTGAAAAATAACCGCGACACTCTCACGTGTATCGCTAAATCGCGTCGACCGACTCGAAATCGGATCTAATAAAGAGAATCATTTTAATTAATATATCGAAGGTTAAAGTTTTCCAACCTTTCTCCGTTGATATCTCCGCTTCTACTGGGAGTAGAGAGTCGCCATTTACGGCAAAATGTAGGGTTTTGAGAGGACTTTAATTTGGTGCCAGAGCCAGGCCTGTATCTCTAACCGTTTATCGAAGGTTATCGAAGGTTAAGAGATATCGAAGGTTAAAGTTTTCCAGCCTTTCTCCATCGATATCCAGCCTTCCTCCGTTGATATCTCCGCTTCTACTGGGAGTAGAGAGTCGTCCATGTAGTCGAAAATGTAGGATTTTGAGAGGACTTTAATTTAGTGCCAGAACCAGGCCTGTATCTCTAACCGTTTAGGAGATATCGAAGGTTAAAGTTTTCCAACCTTTCTCCGTTGATATCTCCGCTTCTACTGGGAGTAGAGAGTCGCCATTTACGGCAAAATGTAGGGTTTTGAGAGGACTTTAATTTGGTGCCAGAGCCAGGCCTGTATCTCTAACCGTTTAGGAGATATCGAAGGTTAAAGTTTTCCAGCCTTTCTCGATCGATATCCAGCCTTCATCCGTCGATATCTCCGCTTCTACTGGGAGTAGAGAGTCGTCCATGTAGTCCAAAATGTAGGGTTTTGAAAGGGCTTTAATTTGGTACCAGTCCGAAGCCTGTATCTCTAACCGTTTAGGAGATATCGAAGGTTAAAGTTTTCCAGCCTTTCTCCATCGATATCCAGCCTTCATCCGTCGATATCTCCGCTTCTACTGGGAGTAGAGAGTCGTCCATGTAGTCCAAAATGTAGGGTTTTGAAAGGGCTTTAATTTGGTACCTGTCCGAAGCCTGTATCTCTAACCGTTTAGGAGATATCGAAGGTTAAACTTTTCCAACCTTTCTCCGTCGATATCCAGCCTTCATCCGTCGATATCTCCGCTTCTACTGGGAGTAGAGGGTCGTCCATGTAGTCCAAAATGTAGGGTTTTGAAAGGGCTTTAATTTGGTACCTGTCCGAAGCCTGTATCTCTAACCGTTTAGGAGATATCGAAGGTTAAAGTTTTCCAACCTTTCTCCGTCGATATCTCCGCTTCTACTGGGAGTAGAGAGTCGTCCATGTAGTCCAAAATGTAGGGTTTTGAAAGGGCTTTAATTTGGTACCAGTCCGAAGCCTGTATCTCTAACCGTTTAGGAGATATCGAAGGTTAAAGTATTCCAAACCTTTCTTCGTCGATATCCAGCTTTCATCCGTCGATATCTCCGCTTCTACTGGGAGTAGAGGGTCGTCCAAGTAGTCCAAAATGTAGGGTTTTGAACGGGCTTTAATTTGGTACCTGTCCGAAGCCTGTATCTCTAACCGTTTAGGAGATATCGAAGGTTAAAGTTTTCCAACCTTTCTCCGTCGATGTCCAGCCTTCATCCGTCGATATCTCCGCTTCTACTGGGAGTAGAGGGTCGTCCATGTAGTCCAAAATGTAGGGTATTGAACGGGCTTTAATTTGGTACCTGTCCGAAGCCTGTATCTCTAACCGTTTAGGAGATATCGAAGGTTAAAGTTTTCCAACCTTTCTCCGTCGATATCTCCGCTTCTACTGGGAGTAGAGAGTCGTCCATGTAGTCCAAAATGTAGGGTTTTGAACGGGCTTTAATTTGGTACCTGTCCGAAGCCTGTATCTCTAACCGTTTAGGAGATATCGAAGGTTAAAGTTTTCCAACCTTTCTCCGTCGATATCTCCGCTTCTACTGGGAGTAGAGAGTCGTCCATGTAGTCCAAAATGTAGGGTTTTGAAAGGGCTTTAATTTGGTACCTGTCCGAAGCCTGTATCTCTAACCGTTTAGGAGATATCGAAGGTTAAAGTTTTCCAACCTTTCTCCGTCGATATCTCCGCTTCTACTGGGAGTAGAGAGTCGTCCATGTAGTCCAAAATGTAGGGTTTTGAAAGGGCTTTAATTTGGTACCAGTCCGAAGCCTGTATCTCTAACCGTTTAGAAGATATCGAAGGTTAAATTTTTCCAAACCTTTCTTCGTCGATATCCAGCCTTCATCCGTCGATATCTCCGCTTCTACTGGGAGTAGAGGGTCGTCCATGTAGTCCAAAATGTAGGGTTTTGAAAGGGCTTTAATTTGGTACCAGTCCGAAGCCTGTATCTCTAACCGTTTAGGAGATATCGAAGGTTAAAGTTTTCCAACCTTTCTCCGTCGATATCCAGCCTTCATCCGTCGATATCTCCGCTTCTACTGGGAGTAGAGGGTCGTCCAAGTAGTCCAAAATGTAGGGTTTTGAACGGGCTTTAATTTGGTACATGTCCGAAGCCTGTATCTCTTACCGTTTAGGAGATATCGAAGGTTAAAGTTTTCCAAACCTTTCTTCGTCGATATCCAGCCTTCATCCGTCGATATCTCCGTTTCTACTGGGAGTAGAGAGTCGTCCATGTAGTCCAAAATGTAGGGTTTTGAAAGGGCTTTAATTTGGTACCAGTCCGAAGCCTGTATCTCTAACCGTTTAGGAGATATCGAAGGTTAAAGTTTTCCAACCTTTCTCCGTCGATATCCAGCCTTCATCCGTCGATATCTCCGCTTCTACTGGGAGTAGAGGGTCGTCCATGTAGTCCAAATGTAGGGTTTTGAACGGGCTTTAATTTGGTACCTGTCCGAAGCCTGTATCTCTAACCGTTTAGGAGATATCGAAGGTTAAAGTTTTCCAACCTTTCTCCGTCGATATCTCCGCTTCTACTGGGAGTAGAGAGTCGTCCATGTAGTCCAAAATGTAGGGTTTTGAAAGGGCTTTAATTTGGTACCAGTCCGATGCCTGTATCTCTAACCGTTTAGGAGATATCGAAGATTAAAGTTTTCCAAACCTTTCTCCGTCGATATGAAGCCTTCATCCGTCGATATCTCCGCTTCTACTAGGAGTAGAGGGTCGTCCATGTAGTCCAAAATGTAGGGTTTTGAACGGGCTTTAATTTGGTACCTGTCCGAAGCCTGTATCTCTAACCGTTTAGGAGATATCGAAGGTTAAAGTTTTCCAACCTTTCTCCGTCGATATCTCCGCTTCTACTGGGAGTAGAGAGTCGTCCATGTAGTCCAAAATGTAGGGTTTTGAAAGGGCTTTAATTTGGTACCAGTCCGATGCCTGTATCTCTAACCGTTTAGGAGATATCGAAGATTAAAGTTTTCCAAACCTTTCTCCGTCGATATCCAGCCTTCATCCGTCGATATCTCCGCTTCTACTAGGAGTAGAGGGTCGTCCATGTAGTCCAAAATGTAGGGTTTTGAACGGGCTTTAATTTGGTACCTGTCCGAAGCCTGTATCTCTAACCGTTTAGGAGATATCGAAGGTTAAAGTTTTCCAACCTTTCTCCGTCGATATCTCCGCTTCTACTGGGAGTAGAGAGTCGTCCATGTAGTCCAAAATGTAGGGTTTTGAACGGGCTTTAATTTGGTACCTGTCCGAAGCCTGTATCTCTAACCGTTTGGGAGATATCGAAGGTTAAAGTTTTCCAACCTTTCTCCGTCGATGTCCAGCCTTCATCCGTCGATATCTCCGCTTCTACTGGGAGTAGAGGGTCGTCCATGTAGTCCAAAATGTAGGGTTTTGAACGGGCTTTAATTTGGTACCTGTCCGAAGCCTGTATCTCTAACCGTTTAGGAGATATCGAAGGTTAAAGTTTTCCAACCTTTCTCCGTCGATATCTCCGCTTCTACTGGGAGTAGAGAGTCGTCCATGTAGTCCAAAATGTAGGGTTTTGAAAGGGCTTTAATTTGGTACCAGTCCGATGCCTGTATCTCTAACCGTTTAGGAGATATCGAAGATTAAAGTTTTCCAAACCTTTCTACGTCGATATCCAGCCTTCATCCGTCGATATCTCCGCTTCTATTAGGAGTAGAGGGTCGTCCATGTAGTCCAAAATGTAGGGTTTTGAACGGGCTTTAATTTGATACCTGTCCGAAGCCTGTATCTCTAACCGTTTAGGAGATATCGAAGGTTAAAGTTTTCCAACCTTTCTCCGTCGATATCTCCGCTTTCTACTGGGAGTAGAGAGTCGTCCATGTAGTCCAAAATGTAGGGTTTTGAAAGGGCTTTAATTTGGTACCTGTCCGAAGCCTGTATCTCTAACCGTTTAGGAGATATCGAAGGTTAAAGTTTTCGAACCTTTATCCGTCGATATCCAGCCTTCATTCGTCGATATCTCCGTTTCTATTGGGAGTAGAGGGTCGTCCATGTAGTCCAAAATGTAGGGTTTTGAAAGGGCTTTAATTTGGTACCTGTCCGAAGCCTGTATCTCTAACCGTTTAGGAGATATCGAAGGTTAAAGTTTTCTAACCTTTCTCCGTCGATATCCAGCCTTCATCCGTCGATATCTCCGCTTCTATTGGGAGTAGAGGGTCGTCCATGTAGTCCAAAATGTAGGGTTTTGAAAGGGCTTTAATTTGGTACCTGTCCGAAGCCTGTATCTCTAACCGTTTAGGAGATATCGAAGGTTAAAGTTTTCTAACCTTTCTCCGTCGATATCCAGCCTTCATTCGTCGATATCTCCGCTTTTATTGGGAGTAGAGGGTCGTCATTGTAGTCCAAAATGTAGGGTTTTGAAAGGGCTTTAATTTGGTACCTGTCCGAAGCCTGTATCTCTAACCGTTTAGGAGATATCGAAGGTTAAAGTTTTCTAACCTTTCTCCGTCGATATCCAGCCTTCATCCGTCGATATCTCCGCTTCTATTGGGAGTAGAGGGTCGTCATTGTAGTCCAAAATGTAGGGTTTTGAAAGGGCTTTAATTTGGTACCTGTCCGAAGCCTGTATCTCTAACCGTTTAGGAGATATCGAAGGTTAAAGTTTTCTAACCTTTCTCCGTCGATATCCAGCCTTCATCCGTCGATATCTCCGCTTCTATTGGGAGTAGAGGGTCGTCATTGTAGTCCAAAATGTAGGGTTTTGAAAGGGCTTTAATTTGGTACCTGTCCGAAGCCTGTATCTCTAACCGTTTAGGAGATATCGAAGGTTAAAGTTTTCTAACCTTTCTCCGTCGATATCCAGCCTTCATTCGTCGATATCTCCGCTTCTATTGGGAGTAGAGGGTCGCCATTGTAGTCCAAAATGTAGGGTTTTGAAAGGGCTTTAATTTGGTACCTGTCCGAAGCCTGTATCTCTAACCGTTTAGGAGATATCGAAGGTTAAAGTTTTCTAACCTTTCTCCGTCGATATCCAGCCTTCATCCGTCGATATCTCCGCTTCTATTGGGAGTAGAGGGTCGTCATTGTAGTCCAAAATGTAGGGTTTTGAAAGGGCTTTAATTTGGTACCTGTCCGAAGCCTGTATCTCTAACCGTTTAGGAGATATCGAAGGTTAAAGTTTTCTAACCTTTCTCCGTCGATATCCAGCCTTCATCGTCGATATCTCCGCTTCTATTGGGAGTAGAGGGTCGTCCATTGTAGTCCAAAATGTAGGGTTTTGAAAGGGCTTTAATTTGGTACCTGTCCGAAGCCTGTATCTCTAACCGTTTAGGAGATATCGAAGGTTAAAGTTTTCTAACCTTTCTCCGTCGATATCCAGCCTTCATCCGTCGATATCTCCGCTTCTATTGGGAGTAGAGGGTCGTCATTGTAGTCCAAAATGTAGGGTTTTGAAAGGGCTTTAATTTGGTACCTGTCCGAAGCCTGTATCTCTAACCGTTTAGGAGATATCGAAGGTTAAAGTTTTCTAACCTTTCTCCGTCGATATCCAGCCTTCATCCGTCGATATCTCCGCTTCTATTGGGAGTAGAGGGTCGTCATTGTAGTCCAAAATGTAGGGTTTTGAAAGGGCTTTAATTTGGTACCTGTCCGAAGCCTGTATCTCTAACCGTTTAGGAGATATCGAAGGTTAAAGTTTTCTAACCTTTCTCCGTCGATATCCAGCCTTCATTCCGTCGATATCTCCGCTTCTATTGGGAGTAGAGGGTCGTCCATGTAGTCCAAAATGTAGGGTTTTGAAAGGGCTTTAATTTGGTACCTGTCCGAAGCCTGTATCTCTAACCGTTTAGGAGATATCGAAGGTTAAAGTTTTCTAACCTTTCTCCGTCGATATCCAGCCTTTCCGTCGATATCTCCGCTTCTATTGGAGTAGAGGTCGTCATGTAGTCCAAAATGTAGGGTTTTGAAAGGGCTTTAATTGGTACCTGTCCGAAATCGCTGTATTCTCAACGTTTAGGAAGATAGTCGAAGGTTAGAATAGTTTTGTCTAACTTTCTCCGTCGAATATTCACGCCTTCATCGTCGATATCTCCGCTCATTGGGAGTAGGGGTCGT